>NC_142870.1:153035000-153045000 GCF_051225735.1 Oryctolagus cuniculus
GAAATCTAGAAGATTCTTTATTCAAGTGAAAAGAAATGTCTACTATACAAGCCCAAAGACAGAAATGAGCATGAGTACAATTCCACAGTTTTGGGCTAGAGAAATAGTGTAACCCTAACATTTAACACAGATTTCTTTTTTTTTTGGCATTTATTATTGCCTTTGCTTACTGTTAATATTCTAACTAATTGTAATCAAAATAGATCCTGCTTGGGAGATAGAAAATATCTTTATAATACAAACAAAATAACACAAACAAAATCAACTATATAGAAGGTATTCATTTTTCATTGGATTAACAGATTGAGCACAATCACAACCTTGAGCCATTCTATTTAATACAGTTGAGTAAGAAAGAACAGGGTACATGTCATGTGTCCTTATTGTTACTTAAGGAATTCTTCAGTTAACTATAAAGAGGCTGTTAGGCAATACAAAATAACCTTAGCCAAAGTCCTCAAAACTGCCATTCCCTTGTAAAGCACAATGAGATTCAACTTCTGAGTTATCAGACCAGCAAAAATCCAACTGTGGCAATACATACTAGCAGGAACGCAGAGGAAGACCAACTCTTCTTTCAAACATTGCTGATGATAGTGGAAAATAGTAAAACACTAGGCAAGGGATCTTGGTAATATTTAACAAAACTATAAATGCATTTTCTCTTTACCCATAAAATCCACATTGGAAATTATTCCCATAAAAATATCAACACACACATATGAGTACATGTCCATAATCTCCAAAAACCAGAAATAATCTTAATTCTGACACACAGTCATTGGGCAACAAAATTTGACTTGAAGTGATATGAAGCTATTTAGTCTTATTCCGCCAACACCATGAATAATCATACACTTTCTATGAGAAATGGTTAACTTGTTTGCTAGGAGCAGTTTTCACTGGAAGTGCTCTGTAATTTTGGAACATGCCTTACATAACATTTCTGAAATTCAAATAATTATGAATTCTACAATATACCTAGTTCACCTTTGAACATCAGAAAAATGACTGAAAATCTATATAAGATGATTCATTATGATATTCTTTATAGACACAAATACTGAGGTAATCCAAGTGTTTACGAATCAGGATTAGATAAATCATAAACAACTGCTCTTTCTCTCTTGTAAATTCTATAAACATCTATTCCTTAAATACTTAGCCACATGGGGGTATAATTTCTAATGGTTTAAAATCCAATTCCAGGGGGTGGGCATTGTGATGTGATAGGTTAAGCTATCTCTTGAGGTACCTGCATCCTATATTAGAATGCCGGAGATGGAGTCTTGCCTCCACTTCTGATCCATCTTCCTGTTTAAGCACCTGGAAGGCTGCAAATGATGGTCAAGTACTTTGGTTCAAGTACTCTGCCACACATGTGGGACATATACATGAAGTTTCTGGAGCCTAGCTCTGCCCAGTCCAGTCTTGGCTGTGGTAGAATGAACCATCTGTTGGGGAATGAACCATCAGATGGAAGACTTCTCTCTGTCCGACTCCCCACACCATCACTCAGTCTTTCAAATTAATTAATTAATCTGAATAAATAAATATTCATTTCCATTACTTGTATTTCATCATCATCTCTTTATGACCTGTGACAACATAATTCAGGCTCCTCTTATCACTTACCATGACACTGCAATAGTGGCTGAAGCTGCCGTTCACCCTCTAGTTTCTCCTCCTCTCAAGGCCATCTTAAGCACTAACAGCAGAATAATCTCCATGCACAAGGGGTACAATCATGGCATGCTTTGCTGCATGCCTTTGTTTATATACCTGAATGCTTACTAGGATGCAACTGATCAACAGGGATGTTTTAAGGATAATCTTAAATCAGGTCTAACATCAAAAGGGGAATTCATTTGCCAAATTTGGTAATTTTGTTATTTTTATTAATGAACTACTTAGGAAAACATTTCATAGATGATTGTTGCAGACTATGAAACTGTTTAAGAGCAAAAAGTGACCCTTATTAACTGCCAGAAGAACAATAATTTACATAGAAAAATGAACTGCACTATTTCTTTTAGTAAATACAAGCAGGAATAGAAAGAAGAGTAAACAAGCAGAAGGAACATTTAAGACATTAGTAAAGACACATGTAGGAAAAGACAGAGTAGGAAACACCAAAGCAAATTTACACTTCTATATCTACAAGTAAAAATGTGTATCAGACAACATAAAGTATGCTCCTTCTTCAATACAAAATAAAAGCAAAACTTAAGTGCTTAACATGAATGAAAAGCATATTATATAATGATAAATGTTTAATATCATTAGCCAAAGAACAGGTAACAATTCCATTTGCTGGTTAAAGGACTGGACAAATGCATAGCAACAACTGATCACAATAAAATGTTCTATAAACAATTTTAAAAACAAGGGAGCTGAGAAATAATCTACAAAAAGAACAAAGTAGTATCTCCCTTTTCTCAGGGCTACTTTGACCAAAACGGCTCATAGAAATTAACATCTGATTTGCATGTAATTACTTGATGGTGATAAGAAGTTTGTGTGCCAGGACATCACTCTTCCAAATGTGCTGGACAATGTGCTTTGCTGCTAACAAACATTAAAGCAGAAACACAGTTTGCCTGCCTTCATGGTAACTTCTATTAATGGTCCATCTCTGTCATTCTTTGAGCACAAAGAAAAGCCATAGAAAATGAAAGAAATTAAAATGTTAAAAGACAAATGATAAAATTAAGACAGAGAAGGTAAAGATGCAGAGACCTGATCAAGTATCAAAACATTTTGAATTTCTAAGCATCTTGAATTTCTAAGAATCAGTCCAGACTTCCTGATTACCCAGCACAACTTTTATGAAAACATTAGAAATTGCCATGATGCAAAATCTTTATTTTTTTAATTTTTTTTTAAATTTATTTGACAGGTAGAGTTATAGACAGTGAGAGAGAGACAGAGAGAAAGGTCTTCCTTCCATTGGTTCACTCCCCAAATGGCCGTTACAGCCGGTGCTGCGCCAATCCAAAGCCAGGAGCCAGGTGCTTCTTCCTGGTATCCCATGCGGGTGCAGGGCCCAAGCACCAGGGCCATCCTCCACTGCACTCCCGGGCCACAGCGGAGAGCTGGACTGGAAGAGGGGCAGCCGGGACTAGAACCCGGCGCCCAAATGGGATGCTGGCGCCGCAGGTAGAGGACTAACCAAGTGAGCAACGATGCCGGCCCTGATGCACAATCTTTAACTTCTGAATTACAGTAATTCATTTAGATGGTTAAAACTGCCAAACTCCTCTTTCTATCTATACACAAATTATCAAGTTAGGCTTTTTCAAGAGCCTTGGTTTGCTCTAATTCTAGTATTTAAAAAACAAAACAAAACAAAAACAAAACAAAACAAAAACAAAAAAAATGATGATTGTATAAGAAAATAAAGTCAGCTCTAAAATATAATCTTTAATAAAACCACAGTTCTTTCTCAAAACCTGAGAGGATAAGACAAGTGTTACGGCACAGAGGGTTAGGCCACACCACTCAGGATGCCCACATCCCATAATGGAGTACCTGCCCAGGACTGAGTCCCACCTCTGCTTCCAATTCAGTTTCCTGCTAATGCCCACCCTGAGAGGCAGCAGACGAGTGGCTCAAGTATTTGAGTCCCTGCCACTGATGTGAAAGACCCAGACTGAGCTCCTAGCTCCTGGCTTCGGACAGTAGCAGCCCCAGGAGCTGTGGGCATTTGAAGAGTAAATAAGCAGATGAAAGGTCTTTCTCTTTCCGTCCCATTCTTTGTCTGTCACGCTGGCTTTCAAATAAATGAAAATAATTTTAAAAAATAAAAAACTGAAAAGATTTCTCAGAATGTTTCTAATAATCGACTTATTAATTAAACTGCAATTTTAGTTCACCGAAACAATTATCTCTATAAAAAAGAAAAATCTAACAGACTTTACAATATAAAACCATCACCTAAAATTGTAATTTAGTGGTAATAACAACCTTTAAAAAAACAGCATATTCTTAAATATTTATCACTTCTCGGACTTTTGGTCAAGATCAAGTGTAGTATCTTAAATAATATTTGAGAAAAGCCTTTGATTTAGTGCCACAGTCAATATCATATAAACTTATTTTTAAATGGATTTTAAAAGCATTCAATAATGATACATAAAAGAAAACCAAAAATTTTGCACAAAAATAGATTTCGATGTGGTCAGAAATTAATGGTCATGAGTAGGGTTGAAATTATCCAATTATAAAAGGGAATTTTTTGGGCCAGCGCCATGGCTCACTTGGCTAATCCTTCACCTGTGGCACCGAATCCCATATAGGCCCTGGGTTCTGGTCCCGATTGCTCCTCTTCCAGTCCAGCTCTCTGCTGTGGCCCGGGAAGGCAGTGGAGGATGGCCCAGGTGCTTGGGCCCTGCACCCGCTTGGGAGACCAGGAAGAAGTACCTGGCTCCTGGCTTCAGATCGGCGTAGCTCTGGCCGTGGCAGCCATTTGGGGGGTGAACCAATGGAAGGAAGACTTTTCTCTCTGTCTCTCTCTCTCGCACTGTCTAACTCTGTCAAATAAACAAATTTAAAAAATTCTATAAGGAATTATTTGTTATAAATGGGAAAAGGAAGAGAAAAAGAGGTTGTTCTCAGAAAGATATTTGATAAAGTTATCTTGCGAAGGGCCAGAAAAGAAATATTTGAGGCTTTGAGGGTCACGTAGGCTCTGTTGCAGCTATTCAAATTCACTATAATGAACACAGCTGTGTTACAGTAAAACTTTATTAATGGACAAAAATTTGTGTTTCATGTAATGTTTATATGCCAAGAAACAGTACTTGTATTTAATTTTTAAAATCATTGAAGTGTGTTTTATTTAAAGATGTATTTAATTTATTTGAAAAGTACTATGACAGGGGAAGAGATAGAGAAAGGAGGAGACACCTTCTATCCATTGGGTCACTGTCCATATGACCACAATTGCCAGGTCAGGTGTAGTATAAAGCCTGGAGATAGGAAATCCACCCCAGTATCCCATGTGAATAACAGGGGCCCAAGTACATGAGCCATCTTCAGGTGCTTCCTAGACACCTTAGCAGGAAGCTTGACTGGAAGCAGAGCAGCCAGGACTCGAACTGGCACTCTGATAAGGCATACTGGTGTAGCAAGTGGCAGCTTAACCTACTGCACCACAAAGCCAGCCTCTAAATGGTTTGAACATAAAACCATTCTTAGTTTGCAGGCTGTACACAACTGGATTGTCAGTCAGATATGGTTCATGGACTAGATTTTGTCAATCAATGTTCTAAATCACATGTTCATTCACATTCTCGGCTATTAATCATAAAAAAGAAACTAGAATTCCCTCATATTTTATGCATTCATTTCCTAAATATTTTAGGGTCTATCTTCTACCTTCTGTGCTCTATGACTTAGTTCAAAGGGTCTTCATTTCTCACTTGGATACTATCAAAAACAAAAATAGTAATAATATCTTATGTGAACTTTGTACCCCAGGGATGTTTGCACCTCAAATGCATACTAAAAGACTTTGTTGACAAAGTAGAGATACATAAATAACACAGATGATTTGAAAAATATGTTAATAATTTTGATTTAAATTTGATATATGAATATAAATATGTAAATGACAAGCAAAACAAAGTGTACATTCTTTACCAACAGCAGTGAGATGTTAGCAAATTTGGTATATTAAAGGAGACAAAGATCATCTCCATATATTGTGAAAATGAATAGTCCACATTCACAGACAACAGTACAAATCTAAGGTTAACTCCCCCAAAATTCCTGCTTGATAATCAGAAATGGAAAAAAAATGTCTTTTCTAGGTAGTTTATGTAACAAAAATGCTTTATAATAAATAAAAAAGTTAGTTAATAGGTTCAGGCTTTGAACACTAATGGTTATAAACATTAAAAGTGAAAACAAGATACTACAGACCTCCTGATGAGAGGACACGATAGCACCTACAGTACCACTCAAGGATGAAGTCTAGATCTAATCAAACTTTGACCTTAAGAGCCTGCGCTGTGGGGTAGTGGGTAAAACTGCTGCCTTCAGTGCCAGTATCCCATATGGGCGCCAGTTCAAGTCCCGGCTGCTACATTCCAATCCAGCTCTCTGCTACAGCCTGGGCAAGCAGTAGAAGATGGCCCGGGTCCTTGAGCCCCTGCACCTGCACTGGAGAACCGGAAGAAGCTCCTGGCTCCTGGCTTTGGATTGCTGAGCTTTGGCCATTGCGCCCATCCGGGGAGTGAATTAGCACATGGAAGACCTCTCTCTCTCTCTCTCTCTCTCTCTCTCCCCCTTTCTCTGTGTAACTCTGACTTTCAAATAAACAAATCTTTATTTAAAAAAAGAAAAAGGAACTCTGTTTAAAATAAAATAAAATAAAAAACTCTGACCTTACCTACCAACTTACACAAAATATGAAAGAAAATATACAATGAATGTAAAATCAGCAAAATATACTGTAAGCAATACTACAGTTCAAACAATTCAGATTCCTCAGTATATCACCTATGCAGAAAAGGGTCAAGGGAGAAGAAAGCCTTAAAAAGTGGACATTTGGCACAGGACTTAATTCGCAGCTTGGGATGTCTGCATCCCATATTAGAGCACAAACTTCTAGTCTCAGCTACTCCTCTTCCAGTCCGTCTTCCAGCTAATATGCACCCTGGGAGGCTGCAGATGCTGTTTCAAGTGCTGGGGTTCCTGCCACCCATGTGGAAGACCTGGATTAAGATCCAGGCTCCTGGCTTCAGTCTGGCCTGGCCCCAACTTTTCTAGGCACTTTTCAAGTGACCCAGCAGGTGGAAGATCTCTTGCCATCTATCATTTCTGCATCCTGCTCTGACTTTCAAATAAAATTTTTAAATTAAAATTAAATTTTTAAAAAGAATGACTTAAAAGACAAATATAATTTTTTAAATGAACAACACAGATGGGTATTTGGCACCATGGTTAAGCTGCCACTCGGAATGACTGCATTCCATATTGGGATGCCTGACTTTAAACTCTGGTGCAGTTATTATCCCGCTTCATGCTAATGTGTACTCTGGGAGGCAGCAGGTGATAACTCAAGTAGGTGAGTCCCAACACACATGAGGGAGATCTGGGAGGGCGAACTCATGAGTCCTCAGCTCTAGGCTTTGGCCTGAACCAGCCCCAGCTGCTGCAGGCATTTAAGAAGTAACCCAGTAGATGGAAAGAAGAGCTTTGAATCTGTTTCTCTGCCTTCCAAGTACATAAAAAATAATTTTTAAAATAAATAGAAACAACAAACTGAAATACAACCTAGAAATACATTCTTGGGTTAATACTGTAAATAAACTGAAATAAGTTACAATCATGAAAGTCACAAAAATGATTACTTTCCAAGGGATAAAGCACAGAGCAAATGGAAGGACATGAATTACAATTACAAGCCTATTTACTTTAAAATAATTCACCAAGGTATACAAGTTTTGACTGATTTTCTACATCTGTGTTCTAATTTTGTAATGAAAAGGCTAAGACATACATAGCAAATATATATATACTTATACATATATATTTCCATGTATTTATAAAAATATATAGTGGTCAAACAAAGCTACAGTAAAGGAAAATTTAACACTTTACTTATAATAAAACAAAATACAACAAATGAGCTAGCATTTATCTCAACAAGATCATGAAAACAAAATAAGCCAAATAAATTAGCAAAGGGGGAGGCAACTAAACCTGCTCTGTCCTTCTTTGAAAATTTCAATTAAAAAAGACTAAATTCTGACAATTTGACCAAGCAGACATGGTAAAACACACAAGTATTATTAGTAACATGAAAGCTGGTATAATATCAAACCTAAGATCCTTAAATATGAGGAGGACAGTGGCAGGAGAGGCAGGTCATGTTATGGACAAGTTCATGCCAAAGAATTTGAAGATCTAAATGAAATACAAAAAATGAATGAATCTTGATAGTTTCTAAGAAAGGACAAATTTTCAAAAACAATTCAGTAAGCTGTAAAGAACCTGAACACAATAATGTTAGAAGATATGAGACATGTAGTTCAAAGATTTTCTTCTGGTAGGCGCCACACCTCAATAGGCTAATCCTCCGCCTATGGCGTCGGCACTCCTGGTTCTAGTCCCGGTCGGGGCGCCAGATTCTATCCCGGTTGCTCCTCTTCCAATACAGCTTTCTGCTGTGGCCCGGGAAGGCAGTGGAGGATGGCCCAAGTCCTTGGGCCCTGTACCTGCATGGGAGACAGGAGAAGCACCTGGCTCCTGCCTTCAGATCAGCACAGTGCGCCAGCTGCAGCGGCCATTGTGGGGTGAACCAATGGAAAATGAAGACCTTTCTCTCTGTCTCTCTCTCACTGTCCACTCTGCCTTTCAAAAAAAATTCTTTTTCTTCTTTTTACTACAATATTGCCACTCATAAAGGCACCTGAACTAAATTACTCTATGAGTAATATTTAACAAACCTTCAAGAAATGGATTCATTCCTATTATGTTTAAACTACACCATAACCAAAAAGAACAGGAGGCAGAGACATGGATGGATGACAAAGAAGAGCAAGAGCAGGAGGAGCAGGAGGAGGACACTTATCCAATTCATCAGGTGTTAGCATGACCCTAACACCAAAACATGACAAAGAGCACAAGAATGATGTTATACTACACCATGATCAAGAAGGAATCTTCCCAAAAATGCAAAGTCTGTTTATATTAGAAGATGTATTAACTGATGTTAGGTCAGTTAGAGAAGAGAAGACATATCATTTCATTTAATGTTGCAAACTTTTGATAACATTTAATGCTCACTGATAATTTAAAAATAAAGGATAAAGAAGCAAAAAATTAAATGTCCATCCTTCAACAGAGGATTTATTTGGGAGGAAAAAGATATCAATTATAATGGTAGGATATAAATGGTTTTCTCTTAGCATTCAGAAACAGTCAGGATGTTGGCTTTATATTCTAATATTATTATGAAAATTTATTATTTAGTATTATTAAGAAAATTATAAAGTGAGATTTGTTAATAGATTTCTTGATGGACCAGAAATTTTCCTGGTCTCACTGCTAGGTACAAACATACTATTAACTAAAATTGGGGAAACTAGACAGAGAAGGAACAAATGAAGTAAGAATAAAAATAATTTAATTTCAGATTTGCTGAATTTGAAGAAGCTTCAAGAAATTCAGGAAGAGCAACATCAAGTAGATAGTTGGGCATATGGATATAAAAGACATAACAATGGTCTAGGCTGGATCTATGAACTTAGAAGTTACCACAAAGGTGGTAAATGAAGTTACCATCATAGATGAGATTGCCAATAGCGAAGAAAAGCAAGAAATGCATTGGATTTTAAGGAATAGAATGTCTCATGAACAAAAGTTAAACTTAAGGTCTGAAAATGTTGCCTGGAATTATCAAAATGCATTATCAAAATACATTCCGCAGTGTAAGAATAGAAAGAGATTCATACTGTGAGGAATTTAAGTAAAAAATCCAAGTTTCAGAACAGTGTCTCCAACTTAGTTAGATATATAAAATTTTAATGAGGAAATTAGGAGAGAAATGCATAAAAGTATCCAAATAAGGAGTGATGGGAAAGGCAACAGGCATTTAGCCCAGTAGTTAACAATTGTTTAAAGCATCCATATCCCACATTGGAGTGCCTGGGTTCGACACTCAGCAGATCCTGGGAAACACAATGAGAACTCAAGTAATTGGGCTCCTGCCTCCCCGGACGGTGCTCCTGGCTCTCAGCTATGGCTATGGCCCAGCTGTAGCTGTTGCAGGCATTTGAGAAGTGAACCAGCAGATGCGAGTTCTGTGTATACACACAATCTCTTTCTCTTTCTTACTCTGCTTTTGAAATCAACAAAATAAATTAAAAAATAAAAAGGAAACTGGAAAGACATATTCAAGAAATAAACAATGGTCATCACCATGAAAGAATTACAGGTGGCTTGTAACTTCATATACTTCTGTAGTATTTGACTATTCTTGCAAAAACAT